>NC_079890.1:7436630-7451328 GCF_024868665.1 Triplophysa rosa
GCAGAGGAGGAGTCAGAAGATACGAGCGACGTCACATACTTTATAAATATGGGTGTTTTTGAATATTTTGGGTTGTTGGCTTGTGGTGGAGTGAGGAGATTGTCTGACAACCCAAAGCTTTGTTACCTTTTTACATCTGATAATAAAACTTCTGTTTAATTTTGGAGAACGTCTCTGTGCAAATTTTTGAGCATGCAGGACTGCCTTTAAAGTCCAACACACTGTAACTCGATTCCTTAAGTTACGGAAACATTGCGCCACAAAGACAGTTTCTGAATGATTCTGTTAAGATATTGACTAAGACAACAAATACTGAATGTGTTTATGATGAAAACGTGTGTGTGCAAGCGATTTAACGCTTTTATCATCTCTGCAGTCATACGTGTTTTCAACACCTCAAAACAACACACGTAACGAGCGATGTTGGCTCCGCCTTCACGCAATGACGCTGTACCGGGGAGGGGGCGTGGCCAGCTCGAAATGCATTGTCAAGTCCACACTGAATTTTGCAACACCCAACGCGCTGTGTGTAAATGAAAATGCAATCCCAAATGTTCAACCTGTTAATGTGAATGCATTTAGGGAAAATGACATTTGAATTTTCATTTTGCTACAGTTTTGCTTGACTATCTTAAACATATATAATCAATCCGGGGAATGCATTTTCATTTTAATTTTGCAACTTAAAGACCGTTAAAAATATCCATTTAAATAACATATTAAAACTAGTGTAGGAACTGACAAATTATTGATATAATTGAATTTTCATTTTGCAATTAATGTTGCACATATGTTATTTAAAATGTATGTTTAAATACACAATTGCATTGCCATTTTGCGTATTGCATTTCAAATTGAAAATAGCAACCAATATGCTTCCATATTACATAGCCTAAATATCCACTTCGCGTCATGCCAAAACACCCTTAGCCGTTATAAAATGCACTGTAACCCACTGCTTCTTGGGGCTTATTGCTTTATTATATTCTACATAGTGTAAAGAACATTCTGTAAAAAAACAGTCCGCGGGTGTTTTCTTAAAGCGGAACTATAATGCTTTGTCATGCATTCTGACTTCTTTACACTTTACACGTGCTGGCTTCCCATGCTTAACATGGTCAACATAGTATTTCTGTACTTGATACACTCCCCCAGCACTCCAAATTGTTTCGGAAAGATTTGTCTAAATCTGGATACTTGTGCCGTCAAAGGGATCCTATTCCTTTTATTGGCCAAAAGCACAGCAAAGTGAAAGAGCCCAACCACGAGCCACCCGCTTACCATCAAGATTATCTGCGCTGCTTCTACATGGGCTGCGCTGCAGCTCGTTTGCCATAGTGAAATTAAGGTGTGTCTGTTTGTTCACTGCATTTCAGTGATAGATATAACGCTGGATTTAGAGATAGTTTGAAACTGAAAGATGGTGCGGTCAAAGCACTAAAAGATGCTGGACATGAACTGCACGCGGTAAGTGAAACTAAGTCATGCGTCTGTGTTTTGTGGGGCAATTGGCGTGTACTTTGCATATTGCATAATGTACAAAACACGAAGGGATAATGTGATGCTTGCTCGTGCTGTAGTTCCATCCCACTCTCCCCACTAGTCCTACCTCTAGCAGCTCGTGTTTTTCTGGAAATAATCGTACAGCTGTATCTCTCTTTTATAAATTTGATCAAACTTAATACTCTTCGAAGATACGACGTATGCAATACTATTGTATACAGATCTGGACATTAAAAATGCGCGAGAAAGAGAACACTATCTTCCATTGGCGCGACAAGACCGTAATGTGGCAGTCGTGTCACAATCACTGATTCTGCAGCTGTAAAGAACATGAGACGCGGCTGCTTGCATCAGGATGAAAGGGCCATTTATCATTTAAGGGCCGACCGCTAAAGGAGTACTATCTATTTGTATTTATTTCTTTATTTGTTTGCGGCCTACGACAGCCACAAATAAACACAATTATTAGAACCGCTCTGTGACGTGTAAATGTGCATCTAAGGCGGTCGAGTAATTATTGTTCTTTAAACACATACAGTAGGCTACAATACATTCCACCGCGTTCCATATCGACTAACCAAGTTACAGAAAACTAGCCCAATAACAAAATATTAGGCTGTAGCCTATGGACCAGCACACGGTCTGTGCTTGACCTGCCGTATTTAATGTCAAACTTTTTACAATTAAAGGAAATATTCAGTTTAATATCAGACATGCTACACATCACATAAAAGCTCATTTGGGAATAGTGTATATTAATGGCAGATTGCATGATTTAGATAAAGCTGACTTTAGGATTGCGTTTCACAATCAATAAATTCATTGCGTTTCTAAAGATGACGAATCTTGTCATCATTTTGCCAGTTAACGTACTTACTGACGTGCGGATAGCATCTGCGGGACAATTCTCTTTACGTGTTTGACCATACAATACAATTAACAGTGCTTACACAAATACATTTGAGTATTTCATTTGATTGACTTCTTAAAGTGTAAGAGTTATTGTTTTGATGCAGTTGGACAATATAGGCCCGTAGCCAGGGAGGGGTTCATGTGGTTCGAACGACCCACCCCTCACTGTCAAAGGTCCATAATTTGGGTCAGTTTTTTTTGTGAATTGTTGTGGCATGTTTTCCGACGCATGATCTCACAGCATGCCATTGTCAAGTTTAGTCATACAAAATCATTTCCCGAAAAAACAAAATAGTTGACAGTGAAAATGCTGGGTGGCTAGTGTAAGAGAGACCAGTGAGAGAGAGCTGTGCAAGTAAACCTGACTCCCCGACTCCTGCTCTAACAACAGATGTTTAGCCTCCTCGTAAGAGTACTCGTCTCCCATCCTGGACAGACGCTGGATTGAGACCCGCTCGGAGCGGGTAGAGTAGGTCTTAATAGCATTTTTTCCCTTTGAGCATCAAAGTTTACAGAACCTACCCAGTGTCTTGGTAAATGTGTGTCGTGCTCACGCATAGTAGGGAAAATAAATAGGCTACTGTGGGAATCAATGGGGATGAGATCAGTTTGTTTTTCTCTTTTTTTATCATTTATCTTTAATGTATTACATTAATCTTACATTATGTAATATTGGTGTAAATATGGCACATTTTACCAGAATTAAACTGTAATAAATCATGCATGCTGCTGCAGTTTAAAGATGGCTTTTGTTGATGTTGATAACATTTTACTGTCTATAGTTTGTCAGTTTTGAAATAACTGATTAAATATAAGTATTCAAAAACAATGCATATACAGTAAAAGACAATGTACATTTAATGCTTTACCTAAGATTTGGCTATAAAACTAAGAAAAGTAGAGATGTGTTTTATTATTCTAAATTCTCCTGTATTAAAACAATAAGTCTTAGCATAGCTGAAAAGAACATTAAAGCACTTTGGTTAACATTTCAGTAATGTTTTACACACACAGCTTGACATGCATGCTCAGGACAATTTCTACAATTCTGCGGTATGTGTACAGTATGTATACATTGTGCACTGCTTGTTTGTTATTTCTTTATTTTTGATGCATCATTTAATGTTTTTTAAACTATTTATTTAATTTGGATTAATTTGTCTATCTTTTATCAGATTTACCAATTTGTACAATTTTTATTTGTGCTGGTCAATTATAACAATAGTAAACGAACCTCTCTTACTCTACTACAGTCTTGCCTTCTATACGGTTGCCTTGACTAATTAGCGCCCTCTAGGCCCCTGGCGGTATGACCCAGAAATAGCACCATAGGAAACCACTTGAAAAGTACAATAAAAAAAACAAATAACATTATGCATGTTACAACGCCACATACGAATGTTATGTGTTTGTGTTCTAATAAAGATTACTTATATATATAACTGTGCAAAGTTATGTGACAATATAGACAAAAGATTAAGGGAGATGTCACAACATACAACATTTTTTACCTTGATTTGAAGCCTCAGCGTCCTGTGGTGCAATGGTGTCATTAAAAATGTCAGCGTATCAAGAATTAAATTTGATATTTTTCTCTAATCAGGCATGTGGATATAAAGAATTAAAACAAACTATTTATTTTATAGATTAGTGCCTCAACATTGATTTAAAAAAAGATCAGTATATTAACAAATATTTTTTCACTCAACAAAAACATGAGCATATAGACAAAAGATTAAGGGAAATTAATTCCTAATATTTCCTCAACGTTGACAAATTCCTCTTGATCATAAACGAATGTACCTTAGAGATATTTCCTGTTAACAATGAAATATCGCGTAAACATTTATGTTTTTCAGTTGGGGGATACAAATAATGCTTTTAGCAAAATACTTTCTGTTATAACACGGAGCCTGAAATGGCTGGTTAATCACTTAAGCAAACAAAGATCTTATAACATTGCTCCATTAAAACCCATGTTTTCGGGAGTCGACAATCGACCGCATCGTAACCCGTATATTTTAAATAAAAAGAATAAGGGTATTTTAGATAAATAGGAATGAAAAATCAGAGAAAGCTTCCGTATGCTAGCTGGCCATTGGATTCTATGTCATATCGTGTGTCAAAACGAATTAAAAACAAACATCTTACGGTTTCAAACTACTAATGAATAGACTTCTTTAAATATCATGTTTTCGGGAGTCAGAAATCGACAGCATTGTGGCAAGATTACGGCTATTTTAAAGAAATAAATGAAATGTTAATTTAACCGAACGCTAGTCACGTAGTCTTCAAAATAAAAGCAGTTATAATTCACATTAAAGCTGCAAGCAGCGATGATCGGGCCCTCGCGCAAAAGTGCAACCGCAACCCTGTGCCATCACCACCCGTCGGCCTCAGTAACAGTGAACGGTGGGCAACGTGCATATAAGGAGTTACATTATAGATTTTTCCGTGCCATATTTCCTATTGCCAGCTGGTGGCGCTATTACTATAAGTGAACACTGACGTGGATATGTGTTCAGGCCAGGACTCTTATAAAACATATGAAGTGTGAGGCCGGTCGGACATTGCGTGCCTGAGTTACTATAGCTTCCTGTTTCATGGCGAAACATCAAACTTTATCAGGCCGCCACGGACACACCCCTGAACGAAAAGTCAGAATCTTGCAATGTATCATCACAAAGGTCTGAAGATCATACTGGCTGTACACTTCAAATATGATGCTGATCTGTTGAAATGTCTATGAGGAGTCAATCACAGTTTAAAACATGCCACTTCCTGTTGCCAGCAGGTGGCGCTATAACTGTATCTGAATATTACCAAGTAGATGTCTGCAGGCCAAGACTTTTATCAAATGTGTGAAGTCTGGGTGAAGTCTGGGGCCTGTTGGACATTGTAGGCCTGAGTTACAACAACTTCCTTTTCATGGCGAAACGCCAAACTTTGGCAGGCCGCCAGGGTCACGTTCCCCCACGAAAAGTCAAGATCTCCGCAATTTAGCTTCGCAAAGACCCCAAGATTAGAATGACATGAAAATGATGTTGATCGGATTAAAATTCTAGGAGGAGTTCGTTAAAGTACGACGACTGGAAATTGAAACAAATTACAAAATTGCTCAGTAAATCAAAAATAACGGACTTCCTGTTGGGTTTAGAGATATGCTCCAAGAGACTTTTCTTAATGATTCGGGGAGTTCTATCAGCCCACCAAATTTGGTGCATGTACGTATTGCGTAGCGGCCTGGGCAATTCTAGGTGGCGCTAGCGAGCCATTTTGCCACGCCTAATTTTAAAACCCATATCAGACGTAAATTTTTGCAAGGTCTGATGCGTGTGCAAATTATTGTGAGTTTTTGAGCATGTTTAGGCCTTCAAATTAGCGATCAAAGAGGGAGAAGAAGAAGAAGAAGAATAAACAACACAGGCTTGCTCCTCCGGGCTCGGGCCCTAATTAAAGCTGCAAGCAGCGATGATCGGGTCGTCGCGCAAAAGTGCAACCGCAACCCTGTGCCATCACCACCCGTCGGCCTCAGGAACAGTGAACGGTGGGCAACGTGCATATAAGGAGTTACATTATAGATTTTTCCTTGCCATATTTCCTATTGCCAGCTGGTGGCGCTATGACTATAAGTGAACACTGACATGGATATGTGTTCAGGCCAGGACTCTTATAAAACATGTGAAGTGTGAGGCCGGTCGGACATTGCGTGCCTGAGTTACTATAGCTTCCTGTTTCATGGCGAAACATCAAACAAGTCTGGAAACAACACAGAAACAAAAGGGCTCTGCACTTCGGTGCAAGCCGGTGGCTTGCTCCTCCGTGCTCGGGCCCTAATTAAATAGACAGTAATCATCCCCCAACAGTGATACCTTACTGTAGTTTGCCATTGCTAAGATCTGGTATGTGAAACTGTTATTTATTTAATCACTTATTTATTCGTTGCTTTATTTATTTAAAGGGGTCATATGACATGGCCAAAACAAATATTATGGTTTGTTTTAGATGTAATGCAATGTGTATACACGATTTAAGGTTAAAAAACGCTGTATTTTTCACCTACCGTGAATGTTTGTACCTCCTCTTTGCTCCGCCTCTCTGAAATGCACAGATTTTTAACAAAGCTCATGGCTCTGAAAAGCGAGGTGTGCTATGATTGGCCAGTTCACCAGTGCGTAGTGATTGGTCGAATACTGCAAGCGTGTGAGGGAAATGTAACGCCACTTACCATATTTGGAACATCAGGTTCTAAAGCAATTGTACAGACAGGTACACCCACGAACTGTTTCAGGCAGGTCTGGTTGAGCATTCGCGTTTAGATAAATTGCATCTTTTGTTATGACACTTTCATTTTTGCAATTTTACGTGTCTAATACATGCATGGGCGACTTATAACACACCAAAGACACAGAAAAACACGTGTTCACGCCATATAACCCCTTTAATCATTCGTTGCTTTATTTATTCATTTATTTTTTAAAACCCGTATTTTCATTTATGCATAAGATACGTGTCAATACCTCCTAGAAACATGCCCAAAGGGGGAGGACATGGTCAAAAGTTCAACGCAACGTGGGCGGATACGGTCAAAAGGTCAACGCGATGTGGGCGGTCCCTCACGACGTGGGTAGTCCGGGAAAAGTCAACCCCCTGCAAAGGTCAAGAAAATGTAGGCGTGTGAGAGGAAAAATGTAGGTGTGTGAGAGGAAAAATGTACGTGTGTGAGAGGGAAAATGTACGTGTGTGAGAGGGAAAATGTACGTGTGTGAGAGGGAAAATGTACGTGTGTGAGAGGAAAAATGTACGTGTGTGAGAGGAAAAATGTACGTGTGTGAGAGGAAAAATGTACGTGTGTGAGAGGAAAAATGTACGTGTGTGAGAGGAAAAATGTACGTGTGTGAGAGGAAAAATGTACGTGTGTGAGAGGAAAAATGTACGTGTGTGAGAGGAAAAATGTACGTGTGTGAGAGGAAAAATGTACGTGTGTGAGAGGAAAAATGTACGTGTGTGAGAGGAAAAATGTACGTGTGTGAGAGGAAAAATGTACGTGTGTGAGAGGAAAAATGTACGTGTGTGAGAGGAAAAATGTACGTGTGTGAGAGGAAAAATGTACGTGTGTGAGAGGAAAAATGTACGTGTGTGAGAGGAAAAATGTACGTGTGTGAGAGGAAAAATGTACGTGTGTGAGAGGAAAAATGTACGTGTGTGAGAGGAAAAATGTACGTGTGTGAGAGGAAAAATGTACGTGTGTGAGAGGAAAAATGTACGTGTGTGAGAGGAAAAATGTACGTGTGTGAGAGGAAAAATGTACGTGTGTGAGAGGAAAAATGTACGTGTGTGAGAGGAAAAATGTACGTGTGTGAGAGGAAAAATGTACGTGTGTGAGAGGAAAAATGTACGTGTGTGAGAGGAAAAATGTACGTGTGTGAGAGGAAAAATGTACGTGTGTGAGAGGAAAAATGTACGTGTGTGAGAGGAAAAATGTACGTGTGTGAGAGGAAAAATGTACGTGTGTGAGAGGAAAAATGTACGTGTGTGAGAGGAAAAATGTACGTGTGTGAGAGGAAAAATGTACGTGTGTGAGAGGAAAAATGTACGTGTGTGAGAGGAAAAATGTACGTGTGTGAGAGGAAAAATGTACGTGTGTGAGAGGAAAAATGTACGTGTGTGAGAGGAAAAATGTACGTGTGTGAGAGGAAAAATGTACGTGTGTGAGAGGAAAAATGTACGTGTGTGAGAGGAAAAATGTACGTGTGTGAGAGGAAAAATGTACGTGTGTGAGAGGAAAAATGTACGTGTGTGAGAGGAAAAATGTACGTGTGTGAGAGGAAAAATGTACGTGTGTGAGAGGAAAAATGTACGTGTGTGAGAGGAAAAATGTACGTGTGTGAGAGGAAAAATGTACGTGTGTGAGAGGAAAAATGTACGTGTGTGAGAGGAAAAATGTACGTGTGTGAGAGGAAAAATGTACGTGTGTGAGAGGAAAAATGTACGTGTGTGAGAGGAAAAATGTACGTGTGTGAGAGGAAAAATGTACGTGTGTGAGAGGAAAAATGTACGTGTGTGAGAGGAAAAATGTACGTGTGTGAGAGGAAAAATGTACGTGTGTGAGAGGAAAAATGTACGTGTGTGAGAGGAAAAATGTACGTGTGTGAGAGGAAAAATGTACGTGTGTGAGAGGAAAAATGTACGTGTGTGAGAGGAAAAATGTACGTGTGTGAGAGGAAAAATGTACGTGTGTGAGAGGAAAAATGTACGTGTGTGAGAGGGAAAATGTACGTGTGTGAGAGGGAAAATGTACGTGTGTGAGAGGAAAGATGTAGGTGTGTGAGAGGGAAAATGTACGTGTTTGAGAGGGAAAATGTAGGTGTGTGAGAGGAAAAATGTACGTGTGTGAGAGGAAAAATGTACGTGTGTCAGAGGTGTGACCTACATGCTTTCACCATGTGCTTTTCAATGAACCCGATTTGTTTTGAGCACACGGGACAGCTCAAATCTCTCAGCTTCACTCTTCCTCTGGCCAATCTGAGTAAAAGTTGACGCTCTTGGTTGTTGAAAATGTGGTGAATGTTTCATGATGCCTCAAATGAGTCACTTTGGAAATGCAAAGAGGGCAATCCACCTCCATCTATAAATGTTTAAACAACGTAATTGTTAAATTTAATGATTTAAATCTTGAAAAAATATTCACAACATTTCTAGAAAGACTATTCGACTTACCTTGAAAATAAGGAAGACGTTTTCTCTGGAACTGTTGGAGCTGTAATCGCTTTGAAGTCTGTCTTGAAAATGACCTCTGCCTTGAGATTCTGATGGCCTTTTAACCTCGGTTAAAAGTTTGTCACTGTGTAATGCATGCACACTTACTTGAAAATGCAATGGGGGGCGTGGGGGTATAATTTCAAGTAAGTTTGCATGCATTAAACAGTTACTTACTTGAAATTATACTTCCACACTCCCATTCCATTTACACAGTGACTCAGGGTATCTGCAGGTTTCTGAGAGTTAGATTTAAGACTTTTTAAGACCTTTTTAATACCGTGCAGAATGAAATTTAAGACCAATTTCATAGTGTGACGAGCTCCTACCAGCGTTGCTCTGGAAACGGACGAGGAACAGCTGTCGACACTCACGGGTTGATCGGTCACAGCTGCCGGCGATTAACAGGCGGGCTCATAAGCCGCCTGATCGCCAGAGGAGGAAGAGAAACCTCTCGATGGGACAAATGCTAACGTGTTCTCTTTCCCAGACAGCAGTGTGTGACCGGATACCCCCACGACGAGCAACCCACTGACTCTGGAGCAGACACGGATATCACACCTCGCACCACTGGGAGAAGGAACCACAGCACCCACGAACTCACCACCTATCTTTAATAAAACCCACCTTTCGGGGACTTGTTATCACCCAGATCCTTGTCGTGTATTTTTCCACCCCGCTACACTGGTGGAGAATGCGGGCATAGTGGTGGAAGGATACCGACAAGCGCACCGGATACCACGATTCTAAAGGGGATATATATATATATTTTTTTTTTTCTCACTAGTTGGTCTTTTTCAGGCGGATGCTCGCTCACCCATGGAAGAGCTCCTGCAACGTCTGACGGAGGTCAGTATCCGCCAGCAGCAGATCACCAAACATCTCGCCTCCCGTCAGGGCCAGACCGAGCTGGAGCTCGAAGCCCTATGGACTGCCGCAGCTCGACGCGTTCCGCTGCCCGATCCCCGTGTGCAGGTAACGCAACTCCTGCCAAAAATGACGGCCCACGATGATGTCGAGGCTTACCTGCAGATGCATCAGACCACGGCAGCTGGGGAGAATTGGTGGGCGGACAAATGGGCACGATTGTTGGTGCCCCTTCTCAGGGGCGAGGCGCAGAAGGTATACTTCTCCCTTCCGATGGCGGTGGCCAACTCCTACACCGACCTGAAAAGGGAGATCCTGGCCAGCTTGGGCTTCTCCCCGATCTGTGCGGCCCATCTCTTCCACACCTGGGAATATCAGTCCAGTCGCCCAGCACGGACCCAGGCCGCCCAGCTGGCCCGCCTCGCTCAACAATGGCTGCTCGACGGGAACCCCCCGGCTGCCACTGTAGCGGAACGCGTCGTGGTCGACCGGCTGCTACGTGCCCTCCCACGCTCCCACCGACAGGCCGTCGGGATGAGGAACCCCGCTACCATTGCGGAGCTGGTCGAGGCCATGGAACTGGCGGATGCTGCTCACTGACGGGAGGGGGAGCGAGCGCCGCCGTTTCCCCGGAGGGTGGTCCAGGAGCAACGCGCGCCGCAGGGCACCTATCGACCAGGAAGCAGGCCGGCGGCCCCTATCGACCAGGAAGCAGGCCGGCGGCCCCTACCCCACCGGACATACCCATGCCGACGGAGGTGTCCAACACCGCCGTTCGTTCCTGGCTGGCAGGCAGGCTGCATCGTGCATCAGGACCTGCCAACCGGAGCCCGTAAGGCGGATGTGACGGTGAAACGGACGTGCGTTCCACGCCCTCTTGAACTCCGGCAGCGCGGTCAGCCTGGTCCAGACCCGCATCGTCCCACCCCGGGGTGAGTCTCGGGCTTTCCTCCCGATCACCTGCGTGCACGGGGATACCAGACACGTGCCCGCCCGGGTGGTGACGATATCGGCGGGCATCGGTTCCTGGCCAGTGGAGGTCGGAGTGGTCGAGGACCTCCCGGTGCCGGTTCTGTTGGGAAGGAACTGGCCCGGGTACGACAGTCTGCCGGCCGGAAGAGGGGTCGCCGCCACCGGAGGGCCGATCAGGAAAACGGACATCACCCTGCCCTGATGGCCTCCGACAGCGGGAGAGAAGGTGAGCCCCCCCTGTTGAACCCTAACCCTTTCTTTGATGTGTTTCAACAGGTAACGGGTGGAGGCTTGTTTGCCAGGGAACAGCGTGAGGACGACCGCCTGAAACACTGCTGGTCGCAAGTAAGGGCGGTCGATGGGAAGGAGACGCATCCTGGCCCTCATCCTCTCCCGCACTTCGAGGTCAGAAATATCCTGCTGTACTGTGTCGCCCAGCGGAGGGGGGAGGTAAAACCGTTGTTGGTGGTACCCGGTCGAAGACGGAGACTGTACTGGAGCTAGCACATTCCCATCCGATGGCCGGACACCTCGGCGTCAACAATACCACCCAGTGTATCAGGGACCGCTTCCATTGGCCAGGGTTGGATGCCGAGGTCCGGCTCTTCTGTCAAGACTGCCCGACCTGCCAAAAGACGTCTCCGAGGACTCCTCCCCCCAGTCTGCTGATTCCGCTGCCCATCTTCGAGGTGCCCTTCGACTCGACAACCGGGCCGCTCAGCCCCGTGAGTTCTGTTCCGGTGACAGGGTGATGGTACTCGTCCCCAGCTCCGCCTGCAAGTTCCTGGCTAGCTGGCAGGGGCCCTACACGGTCACGGAAAAACTCGGCCCTGTCACCTACCAGATCCGCCAGCCAGGAAAGCGGAAGGAGTTACAGATATACTGTATCACATCAACCTTCTGAAGAAGTGGACGGGGACTAGAGACCAGCTCGCCGCCCTGGCAATCGTGGATCCAGTCGTCGTGGACATGGACCCCCTATTGTCCGCGACACAGAAGACGGAGCTGCAGCACCTGGTCGGTCAATTCCAGGATGTGTTCTCCCCAAATCCTGGACGGACACACGTGGTCGAACATGAGATCCAGACAACACCGGGGGTCACTGTCCGGCAACGGCCCTACCGCGTCCCTGAGGCTCGTCGGCGGGCTATTGAGTCGGAAATCCAAAACATGCTGAAGTTAGGAGTGATTGAGCCCTCCTGCACTCCATGGTCCAGCCCCATCGTGATGGTTCCGAAGCCGGATGGCACCCTCCGGTTTTGTAACGATTTCCACCGCCTGAACGAGGTCTCGGAGTTCGACGGGTACCCAATGCCTCGGGTGGATGAGCTGCTGGATCGCCTGGGAAGAGCCCAGTTTATCTCCACCCTGGACTTAACAAAGGGGTACTGGCAGGTACCCCTTTTGAAAGCTGCCAGGCCGAAGACGGCCTTTAGCACTCCCAGTGGCCACTGGCAATACCGGACCCTTCCCTTTGGGCTGCATGGAGCCCCCGCCACGTTCCAGCGTATGATGGACATCGTGCTGCGGCCACATCAACCCCCGATGGGATACCCCCACGACGAGCACCCCACGGACTCAGGAGCGGACACAGATATTACACCTCGCACCACTGGGAGAAGGAACCACAGCACCCACGAACTCACCACCTATCTTTAATAAAACCCACCCTCCGGGGACTTGTTATCACCCAGATCCTTGTCGTGTATTTTTCCACCCCGCTACACCTTCCACAACCTGACCGCATTCAAAAAGAATTCCCTGCTGTGACAGGTAGCGTGAGTGTCCAGGACCCTATGGACAATGTTACGGATGACATTTTAAAGAATGTTCCAAAGAGGAGTGTGAAAAATGTTCACTACATTTTAGATAAAATGTCTAAACTAAAGATGTCACATCCTGGGCTGATTCAGGTGAGTTTGTGTTTAAAGGTAGAATGATCGCTGGTTCGCACATGTACGATTTAGTTAAAGGTGTCACGGCTCCACAAAAGATTGCTGATGAACGGAGACCACTTGGGTGGAATGAGTTTCTGGAAGCATTTGCTATTTTAAATATACCATACTCTATGGTGCCAAACCACTATGTCAGACATACAATTAACTCTTTGAAAACCAGATCAACATCGCCTGTAACCAGCTTGCCTAAGAGGGGTAGAAAAATAAAGAGATTGAATCCGATCACACTGTCGTCACAATCAAATTATTCAGAAGGCCATGCATTTCAGTCACGCCCTCTTGACCATGGTCGGTGGATAAGTTTTTTTATCAGATTTTTGTTGACTTGTTATTATCTGTATTGTTGAATGTTTTTGTATGAAAATAAAAACTCAAAAGATGGATTTTCTGTTCTTTAGTGTTTATTGGAAAAAAAACAAACGTAATCATTTCACCTGTTTGCACACATAGAATACATTTGAAAACATTGTCATTACATTGAGATTGGTTTAGTTTTTTCACAAAAGCTGACACCTTTTATCATTTTTAATAAAATCATCACTATACAATCTCAATACATAATCATAATCAAACCCTTTAGCCATGTGGTAGAGAAAAAAACACACAATGCTGTCCACAAGTGTTTGAAGAAAAATCTTGGACTTGCACAGTCGAATGTTGAACCTCCTTAGAATTGCGGTTTAAAAAGTTTTTGATAATTGGCGGAAAGCCGTGGTAATATGGTTTATTACCAAAACTGTCAAATAAGCTCCCTACATCATTCTCATTTATGTAGATGGCTAACCAGTGTTGACCCGGCAGTGAGATAAAGAAAATAAAAGTAAAAGGGGAGAAATAACCGCAGCATAAAACAATTAGTGAGGAATGGTATAAAAGTCAGGATCATGAAGTTGAAACATAGCCATCCGGTGGCCAAGTGTCACTGAAAGGCTCCCATATTCTCCAGAAAGCATCAATCTTGCCTCTTAGGTAATAAGTGGATTGTTCCAAATGCAATGTGTCGTTCAGCAGTTCTTTGAACAGAGTAAATGTCATAGGTTTTTGCTGGTTCCAATTGAGCAAAATGCATTTTTTTGCTATATAAGAAATTATACCGATTCTTTTAACAGATATGGGGTCAAGTGTCCTGTCCAGCTCTGTGCCGAAAAGGTACCGTATGGACGAAATGTCCAAAGAAGATTTCAAAACTCCAGAAGAAAAGTTGTGTACCTCTTTCCAAAAATAGTTTAGTTTCCTGAACTCCCAAAAGACGTGCATGATTGAACCCGTGTGTGTATTACATCGTCGACACCTTGATGACGCATTAGGGTACATTTTACTCAGACGGAGTGGAGTGAGGTACACCCTGTTCTGTAATTTTGTTACAGGATAATGGGGTAAAAACATTCTCACATATACATCCCCATTGGTCTTAATCAAAACTACACCCAAGGTCCCTTTGCCACACATTCTTGAGTGAGGCCAGAGGGGAATCGTGACAATCCAACAGTGCAGAGTATATCACAGAGATTTTGCCTTTTAATGTTGTTGAATTCATCAGGATCCCCTCTAACCTGGACCGCTCCAATGAAAGCTGCCCAGTCCTGTCAAGAGTACCTATCATATGGCGAATTTGCAAATATTTGTAAAATTCCTGTTTTGGAATCTTAAATTCTGTGACTAAATCAGAAAAGGACTTGAGGGAACCATTTGTGAACAAATGTTGGAGCTGGTATACTCCATAGTCT